>NC_057806.1:644358992-644367547 GCF_018294505.1 Triticum aestivum
GCCAAATGCATCAACTACACATTCACACATGTTACATCACGTACCCCATTGATCTAAAAAGCCCTCTCTTCATGTTTATTTCGCATACAACATTCCTTTTGAATAAAGTGTGGCCAAAAAATTATTTTAGAGTTTCTACATATATACAACATTACAAAGTTATATGGAGGAGTACGAACGCTAATTTGCATTGCATGGTGCCCACAATGATATTTATTCCGCACTATGAATTTGTATATTTTTATACTATATACAAAGTTAGTCATAATAAAGAGAAACAAAGAGCATCTCTCTCTCTCCCACATACCCCCCTGTACGCCCCTTTCACGTATGCACACAAAACTATCTCCAGGTCCTCTAAAAGTAAGCCCCAGAAAATTCACGCATGTTTCATCTTTCTCTCGTGATATATGCAATGATGATCATTGTATTTGAAGTGAAAGAACGATACGTACATTGGACTTCAGAATCCACTCATTATGGTCACCATTTACGTTTAGTGGTTATTATACAGTCACGGGCTCACCATACAACTCTGTATTTGCTCATGACATGACTACTTGACCAGTTAAACGCTCCACATGGCACCTCTAGTGTTGCGTCACATTATCTCACTACCATCGTGCCCACCTGTCGACTTGTATCTACTCTACATCTACACTCTTATAAAATACATAAAATACACTCTTATAAAAAACAGAGTTGGTGATGATGGTGTGCTTGCCATCCTGCAATATAGGCCGTCCGATTTATATCTGACGGATAGGAAAGAAACTATGGCAATTTTGCAAAAAGGTACCCACACACCTCTCCACATTTGCAAATAAGGCCTTCCCTCATTCATCCTTTTCTCTCACAAGATAAACAAGTCATACAAATGCATCTTGATGTTACGTGCAACACACGGGCATCTTGCTAGTAAGAATGAAAACAAACGACAAAAAAATATTTGGATGGTGGTTCGAAGTCATGACCGCGGGCACAGCGGACAAGGTGGCCTTGTATTGGTATGCTGAGCCGTCTGTTTTAACACACAGGAGCTGGTGTGGTGATTATACACACACGCACGCATGCACATGAACTGCATCCACGCAATACTCACAAAAACACATGCACCCACGCACGCACGCAACACTCACACGTACACACGCAGCCATGCACGCACGCAACACTCACATGCACGCATGCACCACTCACACGCACACACGCACGCATGCATGCACACACCAGTACACCACACGACCAACACACACTCTCACACTCAAGTGCTCAATCTACACGTGCATGCGCACACATCAGGCCCTGACAGACACATACACAACCAGGTGATTCCCGCGCACGAGTTGGAGCCTTGTCGCGCCTGCGTAAATTTGTGTTTATCTGACCTTTTGCCTATGCGAACTTACAGGTGGGACCCACAAGGAATGTGGTCAATTTAACTAGTCAACATGGCACCACGCAGACTATTTGGCCGATCAACAGAGTGCAATCCGATGCTGAACTGTGAGCAAGTGACCGCATAATCACCGCAAAACATATATAGTGACCGTAATCAGCTTAGTCTAAAGTCCAGTGACCGTATTACGCTTTTCTCTCTGTAGGCCCTCCAAAACTACATCTCTACACGTTCTCGCATGTTACATCTAACAACTATGCAATACAGCACTACTACTACACTCTAACACAATAAATCATATGTGTTTTTAGTTTTACTAGATATCATATTGTTACTTATAGTTATTCAGTTTGCATACATTAAAATTGCCCTTGAAATGTATGGCCAGTATCATCTATCGTGCGGGAAAAATCCCGCCCTTTCTTGTTTAATCGGGTTTGTACCGATGGATCGTGCGAAACAGCAAAACTATAGTACTATACAGTACAAGTGATAGTTCACTGGGCCGTCGTGTCGTCTACTCCTTCGTCGTAAGAGTGGAGCGCTCGCTTTCATAAATCTTCTAGTCCCTTTCGCTGACATGTGGGACATCAAGCTACCGGGTCCACGTACCATACCGGAATACAGTGCAGAGCAGCCGGGGTGAAGCACCCCAGTCATGGCGCCTGCGTAGTAATGAGCAATGAGGCGTCAAATCACAAAGCTGCACCTTTCCCGCAGTTAAGTTAGAGGGACGAAGCAACCATCATTTCACTCGTTGCTGAATCCTCTTCTCCCTCATCTTCTTCAACTTAACCACGTGTTGCTTCTGCCATTGTTCTGCCTCATGTGGGACGCGGATCGGCTTGGTAAAGCACTGACACGTGGGACCGCATGTTAGCAAACCGCCAGGACAACATCCTCCGAAAATAAGAAGCCTAATCCTAGACTTACAAAGGGCTACGTAGCTGCTACATATACTTTCCATCTAATCTATATATGCCCCCCCTGATTTTCAGGTGGGGTGGGCCTAATTCTCTCCTTTAATCCAATCAAATAGTCCCACATCACATCAGTTTGTAACTTTACGTAAACCATTAAGTGGATGTAGCATTGCTCAAATAAGAAACCTCCCCCACCATCCGCATAGCAAAATCACCTCCTTTTTACTAATCTTGATTCTATAATTTTTTAGATCAATATAATTGAGATTTGTATAGATAGCACACAGGAGCAAAACCAAGTGGTACGGTTAAGGGCATCCACAATGTGTAGCCAAATGTGAAAATAGCTTTTGGCATCGTGGGAACCATTGTGGACGGTGTTGCCAAAGCCAAAAAGATGGAACCGAAGCTCCCTGATTGATTGATTGAAGGAACAGAAAAATACAATGTCTCTCCTCTTTCTCCCATGCTTGGACACATGTAGTACAGTATAGAGCACAGAGTCTACTCCCCTGTCCCTTCTATCACAAATCACAAAGCAGTGAGGCGTCAAATCACAAAAACACGGACGAAGCAATCATCACTTCACTCTTCGCTGACCCCGCTTCTCCATCGTCTTCTTCGAGAAACCATCTCACTGCACTAGTACTCCTAGTAGTACTAGTAAAGGACTTCCTGGATGCAAATAAGGCGGTTGTCTCGGCTTGCAGGCGGCACTTGCGAACGACTTACCGTGGTCTCCCTCAATGGTGTTCTCCGTCGAACGCACTTCGCCAAACCACCCAAAAAAAGATACCGTCGACGTCACCGCAATGGGGAAGGAAGTCAAATATAGTTACTACCTCCATTTTTTATACACAAGGCCAGTATATCAAAATTACAATTTGCAAAGGGCCACTAACACTAATCGAGGCAAAATTGATGGGGTTAGCAATCAAGGACATTAATATCCCCTGCATGCATGCTGAAGTGAGAAGGTTGGTTTGCATGGCGCTGTATTAATCAAGCAATGAGGAGTGAGATGGTTAGCTCTTTGGTATTTGGAGAAAAAATACGCATTAATTGACACGTGAAACGAGGATTTGTATCGATTAAATCCCGCGAAGGAAAACCCCGCCTTTCTTTTTTAACACTAGTACTCCTAGTACATACGTACTTATCCTGTTTGGGTCTAGGCCTTGCATTGCCAAACTTCGCCACATATTTTTGCCAAGCTTGCCTAAAGTTTTCAAAATGAGAAGGAGGTACACTTGCGCACGGCTGTCGCGGTCGCACCGCACCCTCACACGGTCTCTCCTGCACGCCGCGGTCGCACCGCACCCTCACACAGTCGCTCCTGCACGCCGCAAACCCAACCAAGGGAACACACCCTCACTGACACGTGTTGTCGCATGTGAACAAACCAAACTCAGCCATCCTATCGCTGACACATAACTTTCATTCATAGAGTATGTTTATCCAATCGCATGTTGGGGAGTATCCGTACGGCCTGTGCGGTGGTCTGTTGGGGAAGAAGAAGAGGTGAGGAAGAAGGAAAGAAGGGTTAGGAGACGTAGGATATTCATCCAACCGCCTGAAATGGTAGACTGACCCAAGTTAGGCGACTTGCATAACAAATATATGTTTTTACACAGCAAAAGATCCATAAAAACAACAACATAAAGAAAAACTATCACTGCTCGCGGAAAGAGACGGCCTCATCGTCTTTGGCTGCCAGCGCGAACTAGCCGTCGCTGCCGACATGTGTCTCCACACCGTGGTTGTCCTTGGCCTCCAGCTACTCATTCAAGCGGAGCGTGTGGGCGCTCTACACGGACGAGAGCACAACCCAGTTCAAGTCGAGGACGTCTGGTTCCGCCTGCAGGAGGGCCTCGATGGCAGCGGCATCCGCGCGCTCCACGTCGAGTCGAGCCTCCGCCGCCCGGTTCAAGTCCAGGACGTCCGGTTCCGCCTACAGGAGGGCGTCAATGATAGCGGCATCCGCGCACTCTGCATCGAGTCGAGCCTATGTCGCCCGGTTCAAGTCCAGGACGTCCGGTTCCGCCTGCAGGAGGGCCTCGATGGCAGCAGCATCCGCGCGCTCCGCCTCAAGTTGAGCCTCCGCCGCCCGGTTCACATCCATGACATCCGGTTCTGTCTGCAGGAGAGCCTCGATGGCAGCGGCATGCGCGCGCTCCGTGTCGAGTTGAGCCTCTGTCTCCCGGTCCTCCTTTAGTATCGCCATGTTGAACCGCTGGTCCGCCTGCACCATGGGGGACTCGGATGCCGGCACGAAGTCGACGTCCATCGTCTCATACCCATCGGGGACCTTCTGCGCCGTGACCTTCGCCATGAACATTGGATCAGCTTCCTCCTCCTCGTAGCTTGGCTCCAGAGAACTTGGGGATTGGCCCACCGCAAAGCGAGCTTGGGCACGGAGGTCTGTGGCGCCGACCGCCGCCACGATTTCTGCGTGGCGCTCCGGCGTTAGCATCTTGTAGTAAGTGATCTTGCGGCGCACCATGGCTTTCCGGCGAACTAGGGGACGCTTGATGCGGGCTAGGGGATCGAAAGGTGGGGGAATGAGCTGGAGATTTGGTGTGGTTTTAGGGTAGTGGCTGGCATAGGCCGAGCAGCGAAGGTTCTGGTGTGAATAGTGGTTCCGGTGACGACCGGTCAATCGGTTTTGACTGTACATCGCTCTTGTCGCGTTCACGTTGCAGCCCAGCACGCTGGACCCTCCATGTCTCTCATCGAATGGAACGCGCTTCGTCTTGCGTTTTTGCTCGCCTGTGGGACCATAGTTGAGAGCAAACCAACGTCCCTCCCCCTCCCCCGCCCGCATCATTTATTATACCACCACTCCCTCCGTTTTATGCAGAGTAAATAAAAACAGAGTGAGTATACTACGGATGAGGATCCCTTGACGTGGCCGAACCCATTAAGTAACTAACATGCGGGGCCTAGCAAGCATGGGGTCCGCCAGTAAGTGACCGAAAGGGAGGGTAAGGCAGGGATACCTCCATCAGAGGATCCACTTCCACTATACTACTTTGACCAAATGTTAGAGTAATAATATATGACATGCAACTTACACAAATATTAGAGTAATAATATATGACATGCAACTTACACAAAGCATACAGGGTCTAATGCATTTTTCGAGGCTAACTTTGACCAAATGTTATAGAGTAATAATATATGACATGCAACTTACACAAAGCATACGGTCAAATTCGTATGTGAAAGGAGTTTCCAATGATATAATTTTCACATTATACATCTCATGTACTATTAATCTTGTCAATAGTCAAATTGGAAACCATCTCGAGTACAAATATAGGAGTACGTACGAATGTTGTTGAATGTTGATACCTTTTTGATCAAAGAAGAGATACTTTGACTACACATAAAACTTATATATAAACTAGAAAGTATAGGAGGGAGTATATTGTACGTTCAAAAACGAAACAAACATTGAATACCCTTTATATATGATTTGCGGATGCTATGATCACCGGTTCAAAATTTTGAATCCGCCTTAGGTATCACGTGTCCCCACTCGTTCCCTCTCGATTTCATCTCGTGGTCTGGAGATCTATTGAAAGAGGACTAGGGTGGGTACATGCGAATTATACTCGGCGGAATGTTCAAATGAGGCATGCGGGAGGATGGACTCGACTGGAGGGCGACATGATCGATGGAGAAGAGGGTTGGAGAGGAATGAGAAATAAGCAAATGCCACATGATTATACTTGAACGGCTCAAATAAACAATAAGTTGTCTCGCTTGGCCTACATAGTGAAAGGCCTAATGCGCAACGCGCAGCACTGGCGCTCGAATATGGCCGGGAAAACAGGGAAACCGACATGTGGGGCACACCCGTCGGGACGACGTAGCACAAACTAGTCCAATGGAGGAGCTGGCCCACGACCTCCTCGCCACCAACAACCGTTCATGTGGGTCGTTGGGGCCAACAACGGGGCACAACTCCAGCACCGCCTCTGGACACGGCAACCGCGCTGAGCGACACGCTCATATCATTGCTAGACACGGTCCGTTTCAGTGTGCCGAGGGTGGCGTTAGTGATGTGGCACGACCAACGGTATGTTTGGTTTGTTCCCAAGGTTGCCCCATCAAAGCATTGGGTAGACAAAATTTTGGTTGAGGTATTGGTTGCCCATGATTTGGCCGACATTGGCAAGAAAAATGAACTAGAGTTGGCTAGAGTTCATTGGCATGCCAAAGAAATGGGAACCATCCACGCAAAGACCAATCTTTGGGTCATGACCAAAATTTTGGTTGAGGTATTGGTTGCCCATGATTTGCCCGACATTGGCAAGAAAAATGAACTAGAGTTGGCTAGAGTTCATTGGCATGCCAAAAAATGGCAACCATCCAAACAAAGACCAATCTTTGGGTCATGACCAAAATTTTGGTAAGGTGCACTTTGGCCACAATCCAAACACACCCCAACACCCGGCTCGTCGAGGATGCACGGGGCACCGCGACGCGTCCGCGGAGTGGTGTAGCGCGGCCAACTGCATCCTCTAGACCTGAGACCATGCCGGGTCGTCTTGCTTTTTCAATGACATGCGGGGATCACATGTGAGCAAAGGGCATCTCCAACGTTGCCACGATCGCTGCTGACTACCCTGGCACACTAAAACCCTCGTCCCTCGCACCGTCGCGTGGTGCGTTCCCAGCCGGCGCCAGATGCCCGCATTCATGTCGTCCGTTCGTATGTCGTCGTTAAGAGGCTCGGTGCCCGAGGAACCAACTCCGGCAACTTAATGACGCACCCGAATGCTTGGCCTCACCGGAATGCGCTACTTAAAGCGGCAACGCCCAGCTAACCTCCACACCATAGCGCATCATCCTCCTACCTGGCACCACATCCGCCATGACCGCAAGTGTGAACGCTCTGCGGGAGAGCTTGTCTTCGGGGATGAAGCTCGAGGTCACCGCCCTCGCTCAAGTCGCCTCTCACGGCGCAATAGCGGCGTAGCCGGACGCAGACGCGACCGCACAAGGGGTGGCCACGCTGGCGGCCGACGACGGGAGCACCGTCAGCCACGCGTCCTACTTGCCGCCGTGCAACGTCCGGCACCGTCGAGGTCGGGGACTCCTCCAAGGATGAGTAGGGCATGGGAGGCGGCAGGGCATGGTGTGCCAACTGGCCGGTTCATATCCCGTGTTCTACTCTTCCTCGCCGGAGACCGCACCTTCACTTCACGGGTCTTGAACCCCGCCCCCGTACATAGAGATCGCAGATGGAGAACGTCGGTCGCCGCCATAGAATAGGTTTAGGGTCGGGTTTCTTTTATTTTTCTGTCCTATAAAAGTTTGAAATGTAATGAAAATCTGCCGTGTTTGCATTAATCTCGGCCGGTGTATATGAACTTTCACAATAATATACATATTGTAGGAGTACTAGCAAGATGCCCGTTCGTTGCATGGAAGATCAAGATCTTGTGGGAGAATAGGATGAACGAGGGAAAGCCTTATCTGCAAATGTGGAGAGGAGTGCGGGTAAATTGTCATAGTTTCCTTCCTATCCGTTAGATATAGATCGGACGGCCTATATTGCAGGATGACATGCACACCATCATCACCAACTCTGCTTTTTATTGAACCGAGACAAATCTAACATGCGAAGTAAAATAAACACATAGGGTCTATACATACACAAATTATCTTAGGCACTCCAATAGTACGTCCACTACACATTCACGCATTTCACATCTTTCTACATCTACGGGAACCTCTGAAAGGGTTAACGTAAATTGCCTCTCTCTCTCCTCCCCTGATTTTCATGGTGGTGGGCCCCTCCCTCCCCCCAATCTACAATCAACAGCTCACACGTTTCAAATTATGTTAATTACGTAATTGGGATTACGTAGGTGTAGCATTACTCGTCCTAAAAAACCCAACTAAGCCAACCTCCCAGCATATCGCGCGGGAAAAGACCTGGCTGCTCCGTTTTAGTCGGGATTACCGGATTACTAGTAGTAGTATCGATGGATCGCGCGAAGCAAAAAAAAAATTTGAGGGGGCGAAGCACCTAGTTTAAAAGGAAAAAAGGTGGTACACTCACAGCACTCCTGTCGCGGTCGCATTGCACCCCACACACGTTCGGTCCTGCACACGGCTCAAGCAAACGGAACGCACTTCGGCTTGCCTCTTCACTGACACGTGGGACTACACTTGGAGAAACCGACCATGCGCCAAACTCCCCCCGCCCACCACGTGAAAAT
>NC_057806.1:644367863-644376922 GCF_018294505.1 Triticum aestivum
TCTGATTCAACCGCCCTTCGGCCAACTAACCAATAATATTCCCCAAACCCCCCTCCCCCTGTCCCCCTCCACTCCGTTCGCTCCGCCAAAGCAGCCCTCCCCGCCGCGCCGATACGTGACGTCCTCTAGCCGCGCCGCCACCTCTGGCTACATTCTTGTGGAGGCGCACAGCGGTCAGCACCGCCACCGCTAGCGACGTTTGTGTGAAGACGCACGGCGGTCAGCTTCTCCCACGGTACGCGCATTCTAGACTGAGGCCTCGTTCATGTCGGTGTAGCGCTGAATGTTAGCTGATAGACGCTGTTAATCTCACTATTTGCCGAAGTAGTTTACTGTCAATATGCTTTGCTTAAGAAGCTTCCTTGCCCTATTCTGCACTCAATCTGCTTAGCTGAGATGGCATGCCAAGGCCGATTAGTTGCTAAAATATCCTGCCATATATTTATTGTGACGTAGATTGCCATGGTCTAGTAGCTAATCTGGTAGGTGAAATAGCTCTACACCATTTTATACTCGATCTTTGTTGCTGCGATGGCCTTCGATAGTTCGATGGCTGTGTGCTCGGCCTCATTGACTGCTGAAACAGCCTGCCATAATTTGGCACTCAAATAAGTTTGCTGAATTAGCTTTACATATATTTCGTTACTTAGATCTGCTCGTCCAAATATCTTGCCATAGCTTTAGACATCGACCTAGGTATTTTTTTCTGGACTTCATAAAAAAGCATATATGTTTTTCCTGTAATATCTAGTATAAGAACTAATTTGTATGTCTAACAGATGGACATGACTTAGATAACTTATGCTCGAAGATTCTTCGCTGCATATGTCGAGGGGGTTGAAAACTTCATGAACTTTATCAGAGCTGAGTACGATGGTCCGAAATCAGATGTGTTCTGCCCATGTAGCAGTTCTATGAATTCAGTTACAAGACCCCAGTCAACTGTGCAAAATCATCTACACTTGTATGGGATGTCGGTCACATATACTAGGTGGGTTCATCATGGTGAAGCTGTGAACGTCAATGTTATTGACTACGTGGAAGCAGCAGATCACCATCTTGATCTGACTGATGCTCAGGTGGAAGAGGAGGAGGAGGTGGTGGTGGCAGAGCCAGTGAGTTTGACCAACATTGAAACAATGCTACGAAATGCTCGTGCATTTCGTGAACTTTCACCTACAGAAGAAAAACGATGGGCCCGTATGTTGGAACAATGCAAAGTTGTTGTCACCCTAGGAAATAAGCTGTCAGTATTCTCAGCTATGGTCACCTTTCTTCAGGTGAAGACATCTGAGCGGATGACCAACAAATCATTTGATGCGATGTTGGCTGCTTTCCGCAAATCTTTCACATATGCATCTGAGCTGCCACACACCTACAGTAAAAATGAAGAATTTCCTTCATGCAGTTGGAATTGGATATGATATGATCCATGTTTGTAAGAATAATTGTGTTCTGTTCCAGAAGGATTATGACAACTTAAGTGAATGCCCAAAATGCAAATCATCAAGATGGAAAGATGGCGATGCTATGAAGAGGATTCCTCATAATGTTCTGAGACATTTTCCAATTACACCAAGATTGCAGAGGTTGTTTCATGATGCTGAAACAAGAGAGGATGTACTGTGGCATTCTAGGAACCAGGAATACAGAGATCAGAATGCAATGAGCCATCCATCTCATGGTAGTGAGTGGAAAAGCTTCAATGATAAACACAAAGAGTTTGTTGCTGACCCGAGAAACATTAGACTTGGCTTAGCTTCAGATGGATTTAACCCATTTGGCCACGAGAGCGCCACATATAGCATGTGGCCAGTGCTTGTTATCCCTTACAGCATGCCTCCAAATGTCTACACCAAAGAATCAAACTACATGATGGCCTTGCTCATCCCAGGTCCAAAAAGTCCTGGAAAGGATTTTGATTTGTTCATGGAGCCTCTTGTGGAGGAACTTCAACAGCTATGGAAGGGTGTTCTCACTTGAGACCTATATAGCAGCCCACCAGCTGATTTCTTTCTGCGTGCTGTTATAATTCGGTGCATCCATGATTATCCGGCTTTGGGCACTATGTCAGGGCGAACGAAATATGGTTACAATGCATGTGTTCGCTGTGACAGGAATCCGCTATCATACGCAATACTTAGCAAGATCTGTTACATTGGACACCGCCATTTCCTTGCGAAGGACAAGCCGCATCCTAGAAAATACCGAAGACATGTGTTCAATGCAAAGCATGAAAACCGTGATGCGCCAAAGAGGCTCACCGCCGATGAGTTGCAAGTGGAATTAGAGAAGGTCAGGCATATTACACCAGGGAACCATCCTGGTAATGGTAGCGGGAAAAGGAAGCATGGCAGTGTAGAAGAGAGATTATTGTTTACCCGCAGGTCCACTTTGTGGGACTTGGAGTATTGGAAAGATTTGGATCTACGGCATAATCTTGATGTGATGCACATCGAGAAAAATATATGTGACAGCATTATCGGCACACTTCTTAATATTGAAGGTAAGACGAAGGATACCTTAAAATCTAGGATTGATTTGACACACCTGGGTATCAGAAAGGATTTGCAGGTGCAAGATGAAGGTAAACCACGAGATATGGCACCAGCTGTGTACGTCTTGGACAAGGTAAAAAGAAAAGAATTCTGCGAGGTCCTGTCACGTGTGAGATTCCCACATGGATTTGCTTCCAACCCTGAAAGGAGAGTATGTGCAGATGGAAACAAGGTACAAGGGTTGAAAAGTCATGACTGCCACGTCCTACTTCAAAGGGTTTTACCTGTTATCCTTAGAGGATTGGGCCGCCCTGACTTATACAGAGCAGTTGCAGAGTTGGGACAATTCTTCAGGGAACTCTGTAGTAAGAATATCAGGATAGATGCTTTGGAGCATCTTAGAGATAAGATACCAACTATCCTATGCGACCTTGAGAAGATATATCCTCCACCCTTCTTTGATGTGATGGTGCATTTGGCTGTTCATGTACCTGATGAGGAACTACTTAGAGGTCCAGTACAGTATGGCTGGATGTACCCTATTAAAAGGCGGCTAGGCACTTTCAAGGGCTATGCTAGGAACAGAGCTAGACCCAAGGGTTCCATTGCAGAGGCCTACATTGCTACAGAAGCGTTGACATTCTACTCAAAATACATTGAAACAGCTAATCAGCTTAACAAAGAGGTGGGTGAAGACAATCCCGGGCTCAATGTTTTCGATTATTTTGTTCAAGTTACAGGGAAGAGTCGACAAGAGGACAAACCTAAAGATTTGGACAAAATGGTTTGGTATGTGATGAATAACTGTCCTGAGATACTACCTTATATCAAGTAAGTGCAGTACTGCAGCTTATACATCGTAATCTACTAAACTTGCAGCACATTCTTATATATTTAGATGTTTGACGCGATCTCTATGTTGTGCAGCATCTACAAAGAGGAGTTACTGCCGCAAAATCCAAGAAACATTGACAAACTAGTTATGGTAGGATTTGCGAAATGGTTCAAGAACCATGTAAGCTTTTGAAGTGCACTGTCAGTTTTTTTAATATATTGAGTACATAAGATGATCAGCTTGTCTATTTTCTAACCATAGGTTAAGAAGATGTGGGAGGATGGGCAGGCAGTTGATGATGCCCTTTACTCACTAGCAATGGGTCCTGATACTCGGGTAAGACATTATGAATCTTGCGTTGTTGGAGATGTGCGCTACAACAACCTTGCACGAGACGAAGGCAGGAAGACACAAAACAATGCCATCATGAGCACGGATACGTATGACAAAGAGACAACTGAAATCTATGCTAACATAACAGACATTGTTTAGTTGCAGTATATCTCCGGTTTCGAGGATCATCGGTGTGTGGTTCTGTTGTGCTGTCGTTGGTATAACTTGTTTTCCAGGATCGCAAAACCCAGATATGATGATTATTTCAAATCCATCAATGTCAAGGCGGCGTACTAGACCAACGAGCCTTTTATTTTGGAAAATCAAGCAACACAGATATTTTTCTTGGAAGACACATTTGCACGTAGCGATGACTGGAGAGTATTGCAAATGTTTGAGCAGAGGAATTCGTTTAATGAAGTTGCACAACAAGATGATGCTTACACTGCTCCTGATGTACAAGATAACACAGATGTTCCTAATATCTTTGAGAACCATCACGTCAATGACGCCAGCAAAAAGATTGCCTGTCGTGCTGTGGACATACAAGAGTTGATCACGAAGAAGCCAATGTTCGAGGACATTGAGGATGAAGAAGAAGATGACACCATGGGGAATTACGATTCAGACTGATACACATGGCAAAGATTTTGACGTTGCTGCTGTGGATGATGATTCCATTGCTTTTGTCGTATTTGCCTGTCAGAAGATGTTTTTTTATCTACTATGTGAAATTGTGTTTGCTATGACAACCGAAACCTGATGAACATGTTGTTTAGTATTTTGCTGTGAGAACATCACTTGTTATGTATGCTGATTTGTGTTTGGTGATTGTATGACAACTAAAACATGATGACATTGTTGTTTAGTTGTACTCATATTTGGCTGTGAAACTTGAATTTGATGACATAGTTTGTTGTTGGACTGCAATTTGCTCGACGTCTTCGAATGAGAACAAAGCTGACCCGATAGGGCCTCTGCTATTTATATATTTATATGAGCAAAAGGGGATACCCCCTGATTTCCGTTAATAGAAATCATTAGATGTTCACAACACTACGCCCAGCCTTCTACACATGTTTCATTCATTACTAGTTTTAACAAAGTGCTCATGTCGTAGCCACTGAATACATCACGAGTGCTACATACACTGCAAATAAAGAGACAATCATCCTACAGAGCACATCGATTTTGCCCATTATATTCACAAGCTCTTTCATATCCTCATTGCTGTGAAGGTCATTCAGCAGATGTTGCTTGGCCATGATCAGAGGAACTGCATCTTTAACCTTCTGCTCTGCATCTTCCTCTTCTGCCATTCCTTCAGTTACTTGTCCAACACCCCAACCTGCTGGTATTGGGATTCCTCGGTTAACCAAATAATCAGCGCAGTTGCATTCCCCCACATCAGCAACTTCCGAGAAATACAAATCACACGAATCTTCCCTTTTGTGCATGAATCAAATTGGAAGATCATCAACCAAACTATTAAAAAATCAACAACTGAAAGCAGCAGAACAACACTTAAACATATTATTACCCCATGATTCGGGCATTTGTAGAAGACTCGGCCAGGGTTGCGGATTGTGGTTGAGACGCGACGGATGACTCTGCGTGATTTGCAGCAGTGGCACCACACCAACGACAGCGGGTTGCGATGAGCAATCGGCTGCGGTGCGCGTGCCGGTGGGGGTGTGATGAGACCCATAGGTGATGGTACGGGTGGCGACTTGGCGCATATTTGGTTGTTGCCTGCTGAAGAGCAGGTGGACGAGCAGCCAGCGGACATGGTTGCTGCGGCCAGAGCTTCTGATGCTAGGCAGAGTAAGTAGAGAAGAGGAGAAGCGAACGTTGGATATGTCAGTTTCATTACTTGTAGAGTAGCATAGCACCATATATAGTCATAGTCTAGGTTTGGATTCGAACCAGATATATGAGCACGTCTTTCTTTTTTCTAAGACTCGGCAATGTCTCTTTACTGGTACACTAGCTTGTTCTGTACGCCTTCCCAAGTCTTTGATTTTCTTTCCCTTTTTTTGCGAGGAAGGAAGGAGGACAAAATTGAGAGTTCCTGGGACTCGAACCCAAGACCTCTCGGTTGAAAACCAAGGGTGCTAGTCACTTATGTGGCGAACGTTCCCTGTGAGGAGGACGGCAGACGATCGCATTTTCCTCGCAGTTTTCTTCCTATATATAAAAAAGTATGCTACTTGGTGTCCGCTTAGTCAACAAACGATTGTGCCAACCTTGACCGTTGGATTGAAATTCAACGTCTGTCACGTTTCTTCAGTCTCTTCTTCCTCAAGCCGCCAAAGCCAAACCAGCGTCGGCGGGACCGCCTGCTCCCGCCTCCCACGGCTGGTTGTGATCTTCCCCGGCTCCTGTTTGTTCACGTCCGAGGCCTCACCATCGTCCTTCGCCTTGGTTCGCTCGCTGCGGCGCCGCCCTCCGGTGTTGTCAACATGGTCAACAACCGAGAGGAATAAGGAGATGACTATACATTGTGAGGATGACAGTAGGGACCTAGCAGCGCGCGCAGTAAAAAAAATTTTGGGGACGGAGAAGGGTATCCACTGGGTTGTGCGGGACCCGTGGTCCGTCTAGCCCACGCTTTTATTTCATATGTTTAGCACATGACCAGCCCAGTTTGTTTTTTTCCTTTCTGAAAATGGCTAGCCAGCTATTTTGTTTTTTGCAGAAAAACTAACGTAGGCCTACTTGCTTTTCTACGCCCTGCTGGGCCGGAAATGTTTCAAGACAAGGAGGGGTGCATTTTGCCCAGAAAATGGGCTATAATTAATAATAAATGGGCTGTAAAATGAAAAAATACAGCAAACAAGCAATTAGTTCCAAAATAATGTTTTCCTTCGGATTTTGATATTTTAAATTTCATTGTTTTTGTGCGGGTAAAATTTCATTGAATTTAAATTAAGGTATATTTAGATTTATAATTAATTTGAATATGGCTAGAAATTTCGGGGTGTATGCTGTTTGGGACAGATTTGGAGGCTGACTTGTGTGTCTACTAGGTTGACGTGTACTTTGGCTTTGTCAACTTAGTCCACAAACGATTCTAACAGCCGTGACCGTTGGATGTTAATCCAACGGCCGTGCTGCTTCTTCAATATCTAATCTTCTTGCTCCAGCCGCCCAAACTAGCTCCGGTGGGACTGCCTGCTCCCGCCTCCCATGGTCGGCTGTGCTGCCGCACAGGTCGCACCGCCCCACCCTACTTCATTGCTGGCCAGGCCATTCCTCTACTCACCCACACCTCCTGTTATTTTCCGGCGACGGCAGCCGGACCAGTAAACCCTCGTACTCACCACCATGTGGGCAACCATTGTCGAGTCTTCCTTGGCTCCGTGTCGTTCCCTTCCTAGGCCTCGCCGTCGTCCACCGCCATGGTGCTCTCGGCGCGGCCTGGTCAACGTGGTCAACCAACGACATCCATCGGTCGTCGACTGTACACGCAAAATAATGATTCCTCCACCTGACAGCTGGGACCCACCGGAAGGGCCTCTGTATTTCGTGAAAAAAACATTCCCCCCACTGACATGTCGGACCCACCAGCTATATCTTCGCACGCAAGGAAGTGCCTCCTTATTACGCACAAAAAAAGAATACCCCCTGCTAGCTGGGACCCACCATAGTGGGAGGATGACTTGTGAGCCAACTAAGTTGACGGGGACGGGGGGCTTCGTCAACTTAGTCAATATGAACGATTATAGCTCTAGTGACTGTACGATGTCCATCCAACGGCCATAGTGCTTCTTCAACCTCTGGTCTTCTTGCTCCAGCCGCCCAAAGCAGCTCCGGTCGTGCCGCATGCTCCTGCCTCTCGTGGCCGGCTGTGCTGCCGCGGAGGCCTCACCGCCCCTACTATTCCCACCATTGGCCAGGCCCTGTGGCGACGGCAGCCTCACATCGCAGCCGAACCAGTGAACCCTCGCACTCCTCTCTGCGCGGGCTTCCACTGCCGCGTCTTCCCCGGCTCCGCGTCGTCCCCTTCCTAGGCCTTGCCATCGTCCACCGCTGTGGTGCTCTCGGCACGGCCTGGTCAACATGGTCAAGGAACGACTTCCATCGGACGTGGACTGTACGTGGAGAGGCTGATAGCTGGGTCCACGGCCACAGCAAGGAAGTGCCTCCTTATTACGCGGAAAATAATGATTCCTCCACCTGACAGCTGGGAGCCACTGGACGGGCCACTGTATTTCACGGAAAAAATGTTTCCCCCTGACTGTTGGGACCCACCAGCTTCATCTCGCACGCAAGGAAGTGCGTCCGGGCAAAAAAACGATTCGCCCCCTAACTGCTGGGACCCACCAGCTACACCTTCGCACGCAAGGAAGTGCATCCGGGCAAAAAAACGATTCGCCCCCCTGACTGCTGGGACCCACCTGCTACATCTTCGCACGCAAGGAAGTGCGTCCGGGCAAAAAAATGATTCACCCCCTTGACTGCTGGGACCCACCAGCTACATCTTCGCAGGCAAGGAAGTGCCTAACAGTCGGGACCCACCTGGTCGAAGCGTACGTAGCGTTGTCATTCTGGTCGCGAACTTGTACGTACATACTGGTTGATTTAGAGGCGCGCACGTGTCGTAGTAGAGGCGCGCACATGTCGTAGTAGAGGCGCGCACGTAGCATGTACACGTACGTATAGCGGCCAGGGTGCAAGAAAGAAAATACGGCCACGTATGTGTACATACGGGCGGGGTCTCGAATGCCTACTCGCGCATACGTACAGCCAGGACTCGTGTACATTGCTGGGTCGGAACAAAGAAACAGCGTCGTCGTCGTGTTCATGGGGAGGCAACAGAATGCGTCGTGTTCATGGGGAGGCAAGGGAATGTGTTGTGTTCATCGGGAGGCAACGGAACTCGTGGGAGCCAACCGGCTAGGTCGGAACGGAATGCGTGGTCGTGTTCATCAGGAGGGCTTGGACGGAACAGGAGATGGAAACAAGGCCTGGCATACCGCAAAACAAAGGAAACAGACCTCCTACATTCGGAACGGGGTCCTGTTGATCGGGAGGGGTGTGGCGTACCACAAAACAGAGGAAACGGACCTCCTACGGTCAAAACGGGGGTCATGTTGATCGAGAGGGTGTGGCGTACCACAAAACGGACGAAACGGACCTCCTATGGTCGAAACGGGGGTCCTATTGATCGGGAGGGGTGTGGCGTACCGCAAAACGGAGGAAACAGACCTCCTACGTTCGAAACGGGGGTCCTGTTCATCGGGAGGGGTGTGGCGTACCGCAAAACAGGACTCCACGGGATATTGTTCATCTCCACCATCGACCTCCTCCAGCCTCCACGGGCTACCGTCGACCTCCTCTAGCCTCCACGGGCTACTGTTCATCCTGCCTCCACCGCGTGCTACTCCACC